>NC_135855.1:19781385-19783885 GCF_031162955.1 Sander vitreus | reverse complement strand
CAGAATGAGAAAAATAGTAACACCTCATTCATAACAGAGTAAAAATTATTAATTCATGATACCTAGGTCAAGGGCTATGGCATTATATATGTGTCACATTCCTGAGCGAGTAATTGTATGTTTCGAGCACAGAGTACTATATTCTGCAAGCACATTACATTGCATTTTGAACAGAAATTAACACTCGCAAAAAATTATTTAGTTTGAGTAAACAAAAACCTATTTTGTGCACAATAAATGTATTTGCATGTCTTTCTCTGCTCGCAGGTAGACGCTGCTGCGCCCCGGTCATGTCTCCCTCGCTCCACTGTAGTCAGTATTTACTGTACCAACTGGTGTTAACTGAAAAAGACTGTTCCTGCTAGCTACATTTTTGTTTCCTGCTACTTGCAATCTAATTGGAGACGAACAGCCAATCAAAATTGACCTTTAATTCTCCGATTGGTTGGTTTTGTGGCACACTTGTAACGCTGTGAAAATCTGAGCGAGCGTGTCTAGAGTTGAGCGCGCAGAGAGAAGAGGTTGAGAGCGAGGGAGACATGACCGGGGCGCAGCAGCGTCTACCTGCGAGCAGAGAAAGACATGCAAATACATTTATTATGCACGAAATAGGTTTTGGTTTACTCAAACTAAATAATTTTTTTTGCGAGTGTTAATTTCTGTTCAAAATGCAATGTAATGTGCTTGCAAAATATAGTACTCTGTGCTCAAAACATACAATTACTCGCTCAAGAATGTGACACATATATAACGCCATAAAGGGCAAGAACAACATATTCATTCTGAACAAGTCAAACATCTTTATTTCCAAACTGTATTCTTGCTATTTTAAGTGACAACTGTAAGGCCAAGTCTTAAGAAAACTGTTATTTGGCTTAGACACAGTTGCACTAAAGCATGTTGCTAGGTGAAGAGCAACAACTTATATAATGTACTGAAAAACAGTAGCAAGAACAGAGAGAGGGTGAAAATAAGAGAAAGGAAGGCACTGTGAGGCAGACTCTCCTCAGTTTGAAGATGGGCCACAAAGAGGGCCAAGCTTTACACTTTTACAGCTGTCATGTTTACCAACACAAAAGGTTCAGTGCATAGTCTAGTTCACTGTTGCTCAGCTCTGTCATTTACTTTGAGATCCTTTCAACCGCAAACTAAAAATTAACCTTTTAGTTGCAAAGACATTTCTTGTTATACTCTGCTGGTAGACTTATTATGGGGATTCTCTAAAGGCAGTCAGCATATCAGTGTGAGCAGGTTGAGTCAATGCAGATGATGTAAGACAGCTCCAACCAGACCAGCCAACCTTCTGTACTTAAGAATCCATCAGGCTTAGCAATCAATAGGAATAGGCCCTGGCTTTGTGCTGCAGCTGCCGCATAGCAATAAAAGCCTTGCTGGGCCTGACCCGGCAAAAGCTAACACTGATAAAAAAGGCTGTGCCATGCCCTCTACTCTACTGTAACACACACCTTAAAAGTAAATTTCAGTCACATGCTACTCTCTACATTATGCACTTCTCTGTAGTAGCCATGTGTACTGCGTTATGCTACAGTACTAGCAGATGAAATGACGTAGAGTTGAGGCTTGTGTGTGTGTGTGTGCATGCAAATAGATTGTGCTGCAGTGCACCGAGCTGTCCTCAACATTTCCTCTTATTGCAACCCATCAAAGATGCGTTCGCACATCCATCTCTTGCTAGAGACCTGAGAGGATTACATATTAGTGCTGTGCAAAACAAAGGTAGCTTCCCTGATACATAGGGTAGGGTGTGTGTGTGTGTGTGTGTGTGTGTGTGACTGTCACACTATGTGAAATGCCATCTATACCGGCTGTGCAAGTAAACAAACTAGGACTGTGACGTAATTTCTGCTTCTATTAAGACTGTCGCCACTTAAGCAATGAACCGATACATTTTGGATGCCTACTGGGAGTGAAATATCAAGATGATTATATTGTACAGAGAATCATCCCCCCCATGATAATACAAGGTACCTATTGTCATCAAACATTTTACACTTTGTTAAATGATTGGTATCACCAGTTCAGTCTATTGCACTTCTACAACATAACAGATCATGCACTAACTCAAACTTAAACGCTGTTAGAAGGCTTCTAAAAGCATTTCAAAAGAAAACTTAAATCATTGGTCCTGCATAACTGCATAATAACATCAAAAGGCAGACTGCTATATTTTCTGTTGTTTCAGTAGTATCTAAAACACAGCTCTTTCTGTATGGCTTTAGGTGAAATAGTGAGAGAGCTAGGCCGTGACTAACTTTCGACCTGTAAAAGTGACTGCTGCCTCTGAGCCTTGCAGTTTTTCTTTTTCCCGTTTGCCTCTCCTTTCTTCTCTGGCCTGTGACATCATCACCGCTCCAAAGAGGCGCTCTATATTTAGCTGCTCACACCCCTGCTGGGTCTCACTACTCTGTTAATGCCTCGGCCGAGCTCAATCTCCCTCGCTCCCCGCCTCAGATGGTTCATCACTCCCTGTTAGCTGGGG